>NC_134358.1:119546088-119571088 GCF_048569485.1 Anomaloglossus baeobatrachus
CATGTGGACATGGTATCCATCCACATTTGGATGTCCAAAGACCTGGCTAGTAACCTGCCAGCGTTGAGAAACATGTGATGGTGTCTCCGCAGGCCTTCTTGCTTTGAATATTTCCCAGGGGGCATTGCTCTAGAATCACTGCGTTGAGAAACACGTGATGGTGTCTCCGCAGTGGTGGATGTTGATCTCCCTAAGGTCAACCATCCTTGCTCACATAGTCTTTTACTAGGCAATGCTCCCACTAGCCAGATTCCTACTCCACACTGATGAGGGGCAAATACCCCGAAACGGCTGTTTGTGGATGGATACCATGTTTGGCATAGGTGGTCTCCTTGACTGGAGACTGCCCTTCCCGTGGTTGTTCCTTCCCGGTGAAAGACCTGGCTAGTAACCTGCCAGCGTTGAGAAACATGTGATGGTGTCTCCGCAGGCCTTCTTGCTTTGAATATTTCCCAGGGGGCATTGCTCTAGAATCACTGCGTTGAGAAACACGTGATGGTGTCTCCGCAGTGGTGGATGTTGATCTCCCTAAGGTCAACCATCCTTGCTCACATATATATATAGATCTAGATATATACTGTTATGGTTAATATTTTATATTAAGTTAGATTATCATTTAAGCAATTTATATATCTATATATCTTTGATAATTTTGTACTTTTATATTAGCTTCATAAGTGTTATTCATAAAAGCAATAACACAGGGTGTACTCTTTGTTATAAAGATGCTTTTGTCTCAAATGTCTTTGTTAATGAATGTCCAGAAAACTGGACAGAACTAGACTTTTAGGAATGCAGCAGGATCCATAATTTACGATCTTGTTATTGTCAACCTATATACCCATTTAAGGTAATCTATTAGGTCATGCCCCTTTCTTTGTGACAGTAATAAAACTAGTGTCTTGGGCATCTGAGATTCAGACAAGCCTAGCACACTGACACAATTGGCTGTGTGTGTGTCCTTGTTCTCCGATCGATCGACCAACTTGTTTTAGTTAACACTGGCAAACGTGTGAGACCATTTGTCTTTCTCCTATAGCTTTTTTTGTATAGCAAGGTTTCCACGAAATTACATGGTGCCTGAAACCTGGGAATTGTCAAACTGGACCTTCTTTGGACCCGACTACAAGGATCTCTCTGGGAACCACTGAATAAAACCGCGGTGAGTAACCCATTGTGTTACAAATAATTCAGTGTTACCTAGAGGGCTCTGGGACGGGTAATTGGTGGTCCTAACAAGACAATTTCTGTTGAACCTTTGCCAGTGTTTGAATTATTTTTTTTTTTTTCTCTGTTCTATGTATCAATGTGTCTTTAGATGTATAATTGAATTGAATGATGGATGAATGAAAATTGAATGAAGTGACAAGTAACCAACCTTGCCCAACGATTCTGGACAGGAACCTCCGCAATTCTACCTGTATATTTCAGGAGTCGGAGGATTGTTATATGTTGTCTCCATTGTCTATGTGATTGTTATGTCTGGACTGATGTGGTTGTAAACTATGAGGATCCTTGAATGTGGGACTGATTTGATCTTTGAGTGACTAATAAGGGACTACGGTCTCTGATTGATAAGGGATCCCGTTAGGTGTGTTCCTTTACATGTGGTGAAGAGAAAAATCGGTCCTTATCAGGATCAGGGAAGTATAATTGTCCATAACAGAGGAATCCTTCATGGTAAGGTAGTACTCTGAGGGTATTGAATCTCTCCTGTAAATTGATAAGGGTACTCTCTTGAAAGAGGTGCTGAATGCAGCTTTGACCTGAATACAGCAGGAGTATTAATACCAGCGACTGTGGAAGTGTGGATTGTGTAACTGACGTATTGTAAAGTTGTGTTGATGAATCAGAATCGTTGTCCTCAGTGTCTGTGTTCTGTTTTGTGTGAACTCGAGAGGAAAAATCATAGTAGTTGAAGTTTTTGCTCAGCCTATTTACCCAGACCAGGAAATATACAGTATTAGAAGTAAAACTTACTGTAGATATAATTGTCATGCAGTGCCATTACAGGGAGTTGAAGGAAAGCTTTTGAACTGGGTAGTAAATACACATCACTACGCCCCCACCTGGGTGACATCCTTTTTTTGTCCAGGAATTGATTCAGTTGACTGAGAAGCTGCAGAGGCGGCTATTAAATAATTACAGATTACCTCAGGAAATGTTATATGAACCCATAGAGACTGTTACAATTGTTTTTGGTGTAGTAGGGTTTGTATTACTGTTCATTTGGTTGTGTGTCAGAATCTCTCTAGCTCACAGGGCTGGACAACCGGTGTTAGTGCTTCCTTAGAATCCGTCTTGCGAGTCCTGAAGGAGACTGGGACATGGTAGCACAAGTCATACCTTATTACAATTAAAATAAATAATGACAAGAGAATGAATCTGGTGAAAAATGGCCGTGATGGTTTATTAAGAGTTTCATAAATTAATTAACCAGATAATCAACTTTTTACATAAATAATCAACTTTTGTCATCCGATAAACCCATTAAAATTAATCTACAAGTCCATTTTTAATCAAATTAAGCCAATCCACCCAGCAAGCTGGGCGATTTTCCCCTCTAATAACACATCACGACGAAAATAACGCTTTTTCATCCCATGGGAGGGAGGGTGGGGCTTCTTTCTTCAGTCAGCTGGAACTGCACAGCTGACCAAGAACACCTGTTTAAATACAAAATCTGTTCCCGCACTTTTTACTCACTGACCAATCAAATCCATAGGAAAAAAGAGCGCGCAACAGCTGGATAAAACCGGATAAATCCAGCTGTCCGCGTTACCAGCTGCTCAGCCACATATTTTCAAAAATATTAACCCTTAGCACTCCAGACTACTAAAAACCAATCCCAGGATGCCTGTGCGACCATGTAAACACACCACTATACGCTAAGTGTGTTTATCCATGGTAGCACAAGTCATACCTTATTACAATTAAAATAAATAATGACAAGAGAATGAATCTGGTGAAAAATGGCCGTGATGGTTTATTAAGAGTTTCATAAATTAATTAACCAGATAATCAACTTTTTACATAAATAATCAACTTTTGTCATCCGATAAACCCATTAAAATTAATCTACAAGTCCATTTTTAATCAAATTAAGCCAATCCACCCAGCAAGCTGGGCGATTTTCCCCAACCGGCCATGCCCAACCAGGCGTGGCCCCCCCCCACAAAACCGCACAGCCATTTTTCAATTATTGATTGTAAACCAAGATTAAAAATATCCATACCAATCTCTGATAAATGGACCCAATCTTGCCTGAATAAACCAGGCGTAAACCCTTCAAGGTCCCTATGTCTATATGTAAACCCACCCAATAACTTTACAAATTTTTCGAGATCCCTGTTAACCCTTTTTCGAATTTTACCCATGAAACGCAATCCATCGGCATTCCAAATTAATCGTGGAATTATTTCCGATACCACCAAACAGGTGTTAGGGAAATAGCTTTTAATAGCTAAAAGATCACTATGCATTTCCCCTAATAATTTAACTGTATTATGCCTGCCAATATCATTCCCGCCGAGATGAATAATCATCAATTCAGGGGAAGGATAATATAACAATAATTTTCTTACCCTCCCAGCTAACTGTGACCAAGTCATCCCCCTATAACCAAACCATAAAACTTGAATAAAGTCCAAATCAAAAGAGAGATTTTCTGTATATGTTCTCTGACTTGCCCTCTTCTGAGCCCAATGGATATAAGAATGTCCCAAAATCCAGATGATTATTGGGCCTGAAATAATGAACAAACTATTAACATAATAAATCAGGTCTGATATACGATTTAAATCTCCCAGAGTCCCACCGGCCTAACTCTTTAATGTTATCTTCACTTAAACCTAATCCTGCAGCTACTGTAGCCGCCCCAATTCTGAATGAATGTGACGAAATGTGAAACTTACCCATATTTAATTTAAACAAGCATTTCTTCAACACACTGTTAAATTGGAAGCTTGTTGCGGGATCTCCTGTTGCATGAATCAACAAAGGCCCCTTACCTAAAGGCCGTACCTGAAGCCACCTTCGCACATTCTTGACGGGACAAATGTCTGCATTACTCAGAGGATTCAATTTAACTAATGAGCCTTTACCTAACTGATCAGTCTTGGATCTTCTAATATTAATTAACAGTTTACTGTCCGATATCGACACATCCTCTAATTTTAAACCTGCCGGCTGGCTCTTACTCACACTCAATAATTCCCCAACCCGTAATGCCGCAAAAAACATTACCGTGAATGCAGTTTGAAACAAACATGTTTCAAACTCATCCCTACATACCGACTTTAACACTTCCCAGAGCTTGGATAACAATTCAATAGACACAGGTCTCCTCGTATCCGGCTGAAAGTTCGCTTTCTTTAATCCTTTCAATACTTGACTAATTGGAAATAAACTGCTGAGAGGCGGACTACCGCAAATTTTTAAGAAAAATGAAATGCCAGCGATCAACCTGGCTAAAGTGGCATAGGATATCCCATCCTCAAGCAGTTCATTCACAAACTGTAATGCTGCAACAGCATTTGTTGTATAAGGATAAAAGCCATTAAAGTTACAAAATTTATACCACTTATCCCATGCCCTTGAGTAGCCAGCCCATGTGCTGCTTGCCAAGGACCCTTTAATAAGCATTGGAATTACTCCCATAGAATATCCCACAATTGTGGTGGGCAACGTGTGTTTCCTAATTCCGCCATTGGGCATAGCCGATGAAACTCGTCCCACTGCTGACGAGAAAGAGAATCAGCCATAACATTAGATTTACCAATAACATGCGTAGCTTTTAACCAAATATTAAGATTGAGACAACATAATACAATCTGCCTCAAAATCCTAACTGTCCATCTACATTTTGACCCTAGTGTGTTAATGCCGAATACTACTCCTTGATTATCAGAAAACAACCTTATTCTTTTATGGGCTAGATGCTTACCCCAAAGAACCAGCGCCACTAATACAGGAAACAACTCTAGAACAACCCTATTCTTTGTCACCCCATTTCTAACCCAAGACTCATGCCAAGACTCCGCTGACCAATACTGACCTAACATCACGCCATACCCAACCTTGTCATCTGAATCCAAGAAAAGGGACAATGCATCGGAAGAACAAAATTCTTCCTGCCAACAACTGATCCCATTGAAATTATCCAAGAATTCAAACCAAACAGCCAAATCATTTTTCATATCCTTAGTTAGCCTGATATGGCATCTAGGAGACCTAACACCTTTCGTTGCTTCATACAAGCTGCGGGAAAAAACTCTTCCCATAGGGATGATTCTGAGACTGAAATTTAACAAACCCAATAATGACTGTAAACTACCTAACGTAGTTTTTTCCTTACCTAACAATTCCATTACTAAACCTTTCAGTTTCAATATTTTTTCAATAGGAAGTCTACATTCCATTCTATTAGAATCAATTTGGATTCCAAGGAACTCTAAACTACAACAAGGAAGAAACGTTTTTTCTTCCGCCAACGGAATACCAAACAGTCCACACACCTCAATGAACTTAGAAAGCAAATCCTGACAAACTTCTGAACCACAACCTCCTACAAACAAAAAATCGTCTAAATAGTGAACTATACCTCCTGCTGGTAACTCGAATTCCACAACCCATTGCAAGAATGACGAAAACGCTTCGAAATAATAACAGGACATTGAAAACCCCATTGGTAAACAGCGGTCAAAATAAAATTTTTCATCAAAAACAAAACCAAGGGAATTAAAGCCGCATGGGGCAACTGGCAACAACCGAAATGCCGACTTAATATCTGATTTTGCAAGCAAAGCATCCCTACCAAACCGCCTTAGTAAATCAACCGCCATGTCAAATGATGCATATTTCACTGACGCCTTGTCTGCCTCAATCTCATCATTTAAAGACAAACCTTCAGGATACGACAAGTGATGAATCAACCTATAAGTCCCGGACTCCTTCTTTGGAACTAAACCCAAGGGAGATACCCTAAAATTAACAAACGGCGGCGTATCAAAAGGCCCCGCTACCCTACCTGCTTCAACTTCTTTTAAAATCTTTCCTCTCACTATTTCCTTATTCTCATTAACAGAACGCAAATTATCAAACATCAAACAACCCAAACCTCTAAATTCCGGAACTGAAAAACCAAACCTAAAACCATTCAACACAACACTACGTTTCTCCTTGTCTGGAAATATTTCTAACCATGGCTGCATTTTTTCCCACTTCACTGGCGTCTGCGCCTTTTGAAATATGTTCCTTTGTGTTGTGCAACTGTTGGCTAGCTTGATTCTGCTTTTTAAAACATTTCGCCATAGAGTGCGCTCCGCCACAAAATGAGCATTCGTGCCGAAAACGACAATTATTTAACCATTTACATGTAGACTCATTGAAGGCGAAGCACACTCCCTTCTTAACTGTTTGATTTGATGTTTTCCTCAATCCAGCATTCCTCTGAGGAAGCATTAGATTGAGCCATAAACCCACATCCTTTGAACCCCACCCAATATTATGATGAACCGCCATTTTCTGGCGAAATGATTCATCATAACTTAACCATGCCATACCGCCGAAATTGCGGTATGCCTCCAATATTATATCTAAATGCTGAAAGAGCCCACTACATAATTCTGGACGTTTCTCCCCAAGAACAGCAGCATAAATTGAAAATGCTTGAACCCAATTGTTAAATGATTTATAAACCTTTCTACTTTCAAACTCTTGCTTCTCCTTTTTTTCAAATCTATGCTGCTGTTCTTTATTACAAGGCAACAAGGAGAACAAATCAATGAACTCCCTGTTCCAAATTTTTTCTTTTAAAGAAACACTCAAATGAAAACCTAAAGGAGACAATTCACAAGTGAGTGCTTCCTTAAAACAACTATCAGGCACCCCCGAAGGTCTGTCTTTGTATAAAGCAGCCCTCGCGGATGCCGCACCCAATCCTTTCTCCCTACTCTGTAATACTGCCATAACAGTATCACTAACTAAATCCTTAAACTCCACATTACCATACTCAAATAACTTAGTCAATAAATTATTTTTCTCACCCCTGCCGCTTTGCTGCAAAGCCGGGTCTTCTCCCATCAGCTCCGCGTTGGGGGCCGCTTCCTGGATCGAGATGGCTTCATTGCTTTCATCCTTCCTTTGCCCCATCTCCATCCGGCCGCTGCATCCAGCTGACGCAGGCACATTGCCCGCCCAGACCCTGAGCGCCGCCGCTGCCCCATTAACACTCTTTTGCATGGGCAGCGGCTGGACACTCCGGTCTCTAGCACGGCCGCGCTCACCAGTCGCCGCCATCATCTTCCGGTCGGCGCGGACTGATGACGCGCCACTTCCTCCTGATGACGCGATGACCGTCCCCTTCTGCTGACGACTCTTCTCACGCGATAACTTCTCCTCCTCCTTCCGGCTCAGCGGCGTCTTCCTGCTTGGCTTCTTCCGCGATGACAGCAGCGGAGGTGAGTAAACCTCCCGCCGACTTCTCTTCCTCGGCAGGCTTTTGATTGCAGCGACCTCTCCGATTAGCGCGACATCCTCTTCACCGCTCTCATTTTCTTTCCTCGCCGCTGCCTCTTCTTCTGGCTCGGGTACTGGCGCCGTTACAGAGAGGCAAGCCCGCAGCCAATCTTCGCCGCCTTCTTCTCCTGCTCTCCGCACCAGCTCTTGTAGCAGCTCATCCATGCTTCTTTCTTCAGTCAGCTGGAACTGCACAGCTGACCAAGAACACCTGTTTAAATACAAAATCTGTTCCCGCACTTTTTACTCACTGACCAATCAAATCCATAGGACAAAAGAGCGCGCAACAGCTGGATAAAACCGGATAAATCCAGCTGTCCGCGTTACCAGCTGCTCAGCCACATATTTTCAAAAATATTAACCCTTAGCACTCCAGACTACTAAAAACCAATCCCAGGATGCCTGTGCGACCATGTAAACACACCACTATACGCTAAGTGTGTTTATCCAGGATTAAATTGAGAGTCTGAGAGACTCAAGCTGTGCTAACAGGAGTTCTACGGTTTAGGCTAAGTTCACATTTCCGTTGATTTGTATCAGTCACATGCGTCGCTTGACGCATGTGACTGATGCGCTGTTCAACGCTGTACAACGGATGACAAAGAACAGAATTCTTTGTCGGATTCCGTTGTGTGCGGGGGGCGGAGTTCGGGGGCAGAGCCGAGCGGGGGGCGGGGCCAGGCGCTGAGGATGTCAGTGGAAGTGCTGCGGTCTGCATGGCTGGGGACAGGTGAGTGTATCTGTGAGTGAGTGTGTGTATGTGCATGTATGTATGTATGTATGTATGTATGTGTGTGCACATGCAAAGTGCGGGAGGGGGCGGAGCCGAGCGGGGGGCGGGGCCAGGCGCTGAGGATGTCAGTAGAAGTGCTGCGGTCTGCATGGCTGGGGACAGGTGAGTGTATGTGTGAGTGAGTGTGTGTATGTGTATGTATGTATGTATGTGTGTGTGTGCACATGCAAAGTGCGGGAGGGGGCGGAGCCGAGCAGGGGGCGGGGCCTGACGAGGGTGTCAGTGGCAGTGCTTGTCTGCATGGCTGGGGACAGGTGTGTGTGTGTGTGTGTGTGTGTGTGTACATACATGTGCGGAGTGCGGGAGGGGGCGGGGCCGAGCGGGGAAGTGTCGGCCTCCCTGCACACGTAACCAGCCTAAATATCGGGTAACAGCAAAGCACCCGATGTTTACCTTGGTTACCCGATATTTACCTTGGTTACGGGCCTACACCGCTTAGCGCTGGCTCCTTGCACCGTAACCAGGGTAAATATCGGGTAACCAACCAAAGCTGGTGACGTGTGCAGGGAGCCAGAGAGCATGTGCAGCGAAATCCGACGGATCTCGCTGCTCAAAAAACGTTACATGCTGCGTTCCTCCCGCCCGGCGGTCAGTCGTTCCACGACTGATCAGTTGGGCGGAGGGTGCAACGCAGCATCATCAGTCACAATCCGCTGCTCATACATGTCTATGGGAACAACGGAATCCGCTAAACGGATTCCGCTGTTTACAAGAGCAGCGGATTGTGACTGATAGATTTTAGCGGAAATGTGAACTTAGCCTAACTCAGCACAGGCACAGGTGTTGCAGTCATGGGGACTGGCAACAGTAAGGAATTCACTAACTCAAAGGCCATTGTCCCAGTTCCAGCATGTGAGATAGTGGAGAGGCTGAAAGGAAAGGAAGCAGTAGATGGATGTGAAGTTATACTGAAGAAATTTGGTATGGGCAAGTGGGGTAATCTAGAAGAGGGGGAATGGGAGAAGTGTATTTGCAACTGGGAAGGATGGCTGAAAGATAAGAACAAGTTTGAACAGGCTAGGATGTGGTTAGATGTAGCCAAGCGTCTCTCTATGAGTGAGCATAAATCAGAAGAAACCAAGCATGGTACTGTCTATCAAATCTATGATAGTATTAAATACCCTGAAACTCTTGAAGTCCCTATACTGAATGTAAAACCTACAGTCCCTTCAGCACCCCCACCTTATACAGGATCAAAGGGATGGGCATGCAGGTCTTGTGGTCAACAGAACTCCCCTGGGGCTAACTATTGTTTGTCTTGTGGGTCTCCACGCCCAGAAATAATGCACAAGGTGCCTCTGTTCCCAATGAGGACCACAAGTCATGTACAGTTTACACCCCCGGGAGTGGATGGGAATAACCAACCAGTACACCATCACCCTCAGGTATGGCCAATAGAAACATATCGGCCCTGGTCCCCCAGTGAGCTTATTGCCCTTGCTACTCAACTCCCCGATCCCCGAAAAACCCCCCTTACATTTAGAACGCGCCTTCAGGGTGTCCAAGAGGCATATCGGGCCACGTGGGATGACCTTGTTTCAGTCATTTTACAGAAAGGGAGCGACCCCTTACTCATGGAAATTACTCAAATGATGCCAGGGCAGGAACCTGCTATTAAGAACACAACAGATTCAGGACGAGACTTTGTACAGAGGTTGCTGCACTGGGCTCGTGCAGAACAGGATAAGAAACAAGATCTGTTACAGACTGTAGTGCAGGACAAAACGCAGTCAGTCTCAGAATATGCCTCTGTGTTAGAACAAACATGGTAAGATTTTGGGTATGAGCATAATGATGATAAAGATCGCCGATTATTGTTGCAGTGTTTCATGAATGGCCTTAGACCTACAGTACAGACTGCTGTGCGTACTAGTCGCCCAGAATGGCGCAATATGCAATGGGTTGATTTGAAAGAAATAGCCAAGGGTGCTGAACTAGAAGCCATGTCAAAAAAAAGGGTTAATTTGGCCCCTATGCAGCCCAGAAGAGGAAGGGGGAGGGGGAGAGGAGGAAACTGTCGACAATCAGGGAATAGAGACTACAGCAATGTAGAATGTTGGTCTTGTGGGAAAAAAGGGCATTTTTCTGCCAAATGTCCCACGAAATCAACAGCTACTACTCTGACCCCTCCATAGGAAACTGGCAATCCAGATGTCTCCCTTTGCCCCGTTGTCACCCCTCAGGGACCTACACTTACTGTTCCTATTTCTCTGGGGGAGGGACAAACTGTTACATTCATGGGAGACACTGGAGCAGCCCGTACAGTATTAATGCAAGAACATGTTCCGGAGGACATATTGTCGCCTGAATTTGTGACTTGCGAAGGGGTAGAGGGACGACCTACTAAATTACAAATGACTCAGCCTCTCCGACTGAATTTGCATGACTCACTTTCAATTGTGACCCAGGTTTTAGTCTCCCCTGATGTACCTTTTAATTTGTTAGGGACAGATGTGTTACAGAAGATTGGAGCCTGCATAGAATTCACTCCAAATGGCCCCAAGATGACCACCCCCTTTGATGAAGGCACTCTATGTAGTCTCCTGTCTCTGACTATTCCCACTACCCTGGACACTGACCACTCTAAACCCCAGTCCCTGCCAACTTGGCTTGAAAATGTACCCAACAAATTGTGGGCAAATAGCAAACTTGATGTGGGAAAACTAACTGTTCCCCCAGTGACTGTAAAACTTAAACCAGGTGCCCAGCTCCCTTGTATAAAGCAGTACCCGTTAAGTGCTGCCCAGGATGCAGCAATACATGAAAATGTCCAAGAGCTCCTGACAAAAGGTCTTATTGTCCCTATAACCTCCCCATTTAACACCCCACTGTACCCAGTCAAAAAGAAAACCCCACCTGGGCAGCCAGTCGCTTATCGTATGGTTCATGATCTCCGAGCGGTCAATGCAGTAACCATAGTGGATACTCCCCTTGTGCCTAACCCACATACTCTCCTGAATCAGGTCCCCAGTACAGCCACTTGTTTTACAGTAATTGATCTGGCCAATGCTTTTTTCTCTGTTTGTCTGTCCACTGAATGTACCTCATATTTTGCTTTCACACATAGAGGTACCCAGTACGCCTGGGCAGTTCTTCCTCAGGGAGCAGCTAACTCGCCCTCTTTGTTCTCCACATCCTTAAAGACAGTCTTGGATAACTGGTGCCCCCTTGATTCTTCTACTGTTCTGTTACAATACGTGGATGACCTCCTCCTTTGTTGTACCACAGATCAGTTATGTCAGACTGAATCCCAATCTCTGTTGATATTTCTAGCAGAAAATGGGTGCAAAGCTTCAAAAGACAAACTCCAATTGTGTGAGTCCACAGTTATCTTTCTGGGGCATTGCCTGTCTCCAGGAATCAAGCATCTCAGCCCAGGGAGGATTGAGGCAATACTAAAAGTACCTCTCACCAGATCTACTAAGTCCCTACGAGCATTCTTGGGCCTAGTCCAGTATTGTCGGCTTTGGATTCCAAATGCCTCTAGTGTCATGGCCCCATTGTTCCAATGCCTTAAAACTGAACCTTTTACTATTGGCCCTGAAGCAGTTGATGCATTCCACACCCTCAGGTCCACCCTCTCTGCCTCACCAGCTCTTGGTATCCCAAACTATGACAAATCTTTTACTCTTTACTGTCACGAACAGGCAGGCCATGCATCTGGCGTCCTCACTCAAGAACATGGTGGGCGACAACGCCCTGTAGGATATTACTCTGTAACTCTAGATTCAGTCATTATGGGTTCCCCTTCATGTGTACGAGCTGTGGCGGCTGCTTCAGAACTCGTTAAAAAGACAGAGGACATAGTGTTAGGCTGGTTTCACACTACGTCTTTTTAACATCCGTTGAAAACGTTATTTTAGCGGAAGTACGGATCCTGCTTTTACAGCAAATAGCGTATGCAAACGCATCTGTTATTTTGCAGGATCCTGCACTGGATGTTTAGGGGCGGGCATTGGAGTCATGTGATCGGGAGTGAGGGGAACTAGACTGGGAGGAGGCTTCTGACAGCTGCAGACGCTGGTAACCAAGGTAAACATCGGCCTTGGATACCCGATATTTATCTTGGTTACGAGTGTCTGCAGCTGCTAGGAGCAGGGCTGCCTGCACGCGTAACCAACGTAAACATCGGGTAACTAAGAGAAGTGGTTACCCGATATTTACCTTGGTTACGAGTGTCCGCAGCTCTCAGGTGGGAGAGAGAGGAAGGGGAGGAAGGGGGAAAGACAGAGATAGAGAGAGAGAGGGTGAGGGAGGGAGTAGAGAGATAGACAGATCACGCGAGACTGGTTCTGGGCATGCTCAGTACTTTCTGGGCATGCTCAGTACAAAAGCAGGATCCTGTCTATCAGCACGCCAGCGTTCACCTGCGTTTGCATGCTGTTTAGTCAGGATCCGGTGACTTGCAGTATTTTGACGCAGCTCAAAAACGCTACAAGTAGCGTTTTTGAAACATGTTAAAAAACTGCAAGTCACCGGATCCGCACTATAACGCAGGCAAACGCAGGTGAACGGATGTTAACGCGAGTCCATTGCAAATGCATTGAAATGAAAACGCATTTGCACTGGATCCGTACTTCCGCTAAAATAACGTTTTCAACGGATGTTAAAAAGACGTAGTGTGAAACCAGCCTTAGGCAACACTCTCACAATTCAGGTTCCTCATGCTGTATCTGAAATACTCCAACAGGCTCAGACCCGCCATCTGTCAGTATCCAGACTGACAAAATATGAAGTATCTCTTCTCACACCCCCTCATATTGTTATCAAACGTTGTAATGTTCTAAATCCAGCCACACTATTACCAGTGGATTTAGAAAAGGGAGGAAAAGTTCAGGATGGGGAAAAGGGAGAGACTGTGAGCCAAGACGTGGAAGCTAAGGTAGACATGACACATGAACATAACTGTCAGGCATTGATGGAAGCAGAAACAAAGGGCTTGGCAAATATCACTGATGTACCACTCACTAACCCCTCAGCTGAGTATTTTGTAGATGGTTCCAGAGCTTGGGACAATGATCAAGGACGGTTCATCACCGGGTATGCAGTAGTCCACGATGGTAAGGCAGTAATAAAAGAACCACTCCCCTCCAGCAGTTCTGCGCAAGAGGCTGAGCTGAAAGCACTCTCTGCAGCGTGCAATCTGGGAAGAGGTAAGGAGATTAATGTATTTTCTGACTCACAATATGCTTTTGGGGTAGCACACGACTTTGGCGCCATTTGGCAAAGCCGTAATTTCCTGACCTCTGCTGGCAAACCCATAAAGAATGCGCAGGCGGTAGAGCAGCTACTGACAGCACTCACCCTTCCCCGAAGGGCAGCCATAGTCAAAGTATCGGCACACACACGGGAACAAACTCCCCTTGCAGTAGGGAATGCACTGGCCGACAAGGCGGCTAAAGAAGCAGCAAGACTACCTCTGACAGACATACTGGCCATAACAGACATAGCCCTCTCAGGGAGCTTAGTGACCATGAGTGCGGGGTGCCCCCTTACAGCAAAGGAGGCTGGCACCGTACCGGCCCCAGTGGCCGTTGATCGTGAACTGTTGCAGGTCTTCCAGACCCAGGCCCCCTCAAACGAACAGAATGCGTGGGTCAAAGTGGGCGCTGTACGGTCAGAGTCAGGGGTATGGCAGGTAAACACCCGGATTTGCCTCCCACGCTGCCTGTTCCCCATGATGGCTGCCCTTGCACATTCCCCGGTGCATAATTCAAAGGGTGTGATGTGTGCAGTAGTGTTACAAAACTGGTGTGCCCCAGGATTCCCGAATGCGGCTGCAAAGTATGTTCAGGGATGTCTTGTTTGTGCAAAACATAACCCCGGTAGGCCTATTCGAGTCCCACAGAAATGCACACCAAAACCAGATTACCCGTTTCAGAGACTGCAGGTGGACTACATACAGCTACCTAAGGTGGGTACTTATGAATATGCCCTGGTATGCATTGATCTTTTCTCTGGGTGGCCGGAAGCTTGGGCAGTATCCAAAGCAAATACAAAAACTACTGCCAAGAAGTTAAGTGAGGTGGTTTGCAGATATGGGGTTCCCGAAACCATAGAAAGTGACAGGGGTACTCACTTCACTGGGGAATTAATGAAACAGATCATGGCTACTTTGCAGATAGAACAGGCTTTCCATGTTCCCTATCACCCACAAAGTAGTGGGAAGGTGGAACGCCTTAACGGTACCCTTAAATTAAAAATCCAGAAGTGCATGGAGGAAACACACTTGTCCTGGGTAGATTGTTTGCCCATCGCATTGTTTTCAGTGCGAACTGCCCCAAGGGGTATAGAGAAGCTGTCCCCATATGAAATACTGTTTGGTGGTGTTCCTAAGACAGGACTGTATTTTCCACAGCAATTGCAGGCTTCATATGGTACTCTCACTGAGTATGTCCTTGAGTTGCATAAACATTTGAATGTCACTCATAAACGTGTTCTCTCCTCCATCCCAGACCCCAACTGTATACGTGGCACACACACACTGGCACCAGGAGACTGGGTTGTGGTCAAGAGACACATAAGGAGACCACTGGAACCTAGATACAGTGAGCCATTTCAAGTGATACTGACCACTGCCACTTCTGTCAAGCTCGAAGGCAAAGACACTTGGATCCATGCGAGCCACTGCAAAAAGATCCTGAACCCTGGTAAAAGCAGAAATGATGACCCTGCCCCTCTGGACCATGCTGATGTCAATTGTGTCCCTTGCCTGGTCTCTCAATGAGGAGCTAAAAGAGGACTGGGATAATAAACTGATAAAGCATCACCAAGTCTTGCTCCGAGACATGGACTCTGGAGACCGCCCTAAGAACTGCTGGATATGCACTCATAGCCCAATAGCCTCTAATTCTATGCCATATCTCGCAGTGCCTCTGACTCCATATGAGGTTTTCAACTATAGCTGTTTCCACGAAGAGACTTTTGATTCCGTCTACTATAATGGAGGAAACCTCACCAGCAGCCATGTGGTTCCGATCCAAATTGCGGGGTGGGTGGAGAGCCCATGGTTACAGATAAATGGTTACAGGAACACCATGAAAACAAGGACTCTTGGTGGAACAATACTTTTTCATTTCTTAATCCCGCTAATTGGTTTAAGGGTATAGGTGGGTGGCTGATGGGCATTCTGCAAGGCATCCTACAGATGGGAATGTTGGTACTATTAGTGTATGTAGCTGCAAGAATTGGTATATTTGTTGTGACAACATTATGTAAAGAGACTCGTAAGATCAAACATCACAGTCCGTCAGTTAACACATCTGCAAAACATCAAAGTGCTCCCTTGGTAAACATATATGATGAAGTTTACAAACAAGATATCTATCGGTGAACGGGGTTGGCCCCTCCATGCTGTCACAGCATGGGGATATAGCTGGTGGATAAATTGTCTGTAAATAATAAAAAGGGAGGAATTGTTATGGTTAATATTTTATATTAAGTTAGATTATCATTTAAGCAATTTATATATCTATATATCTTTGATAATTTTGTACTTTTATATTAGCTTCATAAGTGTTATTCATAAAAGCAATAACACAGGGTGTACTCTTTGTTATAAAGATGCTTTTGTCTGAAATGTCTTTGTTAATGAATGTCCAGAAAACTGGACAAAACTAGACTTTTAGGAATGCAGCAGGATCCATAATTTACGATCTTGTTATGGTCAACCTATATACCCATTTAAGGTAATCTATTAGGTCATGCCCCTTTCTTTGTGACAGTAATAAAACTAGTGTCTTGGGCATCTGAGATTCAGACAAGCCTAGCACACTGACACAATTGGCTGTGTGTGTCCTTGTTCTCCGATCGATCGACCAACTTGTTTTAGTTAACACTGGCAAACGTGTGAGACCATTTGTCTTTCTCCTATAGCTTTTTTTGTATAGAAAGGTTTCCACGACAATACACACACAAACACACATATACACACACACACAGAATAGTAGCCGATACTAATGACGTCTGGACATTTGAAGAACGCCAGAAAGCACAAAAAAAAAAAAAATGTACCCTACATACTACCGTGTTTCCCCGAAAGTAAGACCCTGTCTTACATTAATTTTACCCCAAAAAGTCCCACCCTGTCTTACTTTCGGGGGAGGTCTTACATTAGCCGAAAGAAAAAAAACAGTGCCGTATCCCACTGCACACAGCCCCATACCCCATAACAGTGCCGTATCCCACTGCACACAGCCCCATACCCCATAACAGTGCCGTATCCCACTGCACACAGCCCCATACCCTATACAGTACATGTTTCCCTACTTGGTTTTTAAATGCTGGACGTTTTCCTCTGCGGTGCGGCTGTGGGTGCGGAAGGCCTGTGCTGCAGGGAACGCTGTGCCAATCAGCAGGGAAACAGCGGTGACATGGGGCTGGGGCGGCCAATTACAGCCCGAGCTGCTGGGCCAATCAGCGCTCGAGCCGGGGGCCGGCGGTGACGTGAGGAGCAGGGGCGGCCAATGATCTGTTGAGCTGGGCGGATTGCGGGGTTAACACGGCGAGTTAACCCCATGAGCGCTGGACCCGCCCAGCTGCACCTGAGGACACCTCTGGAGCCTGGGGACCCAATGGGGGACAGCGGCGGCCCAAAGGTAAGGGCCTTACATTTCACAGCGGCCCCCCAACCCTGCCTTACATTCGGGGGAGGCCTTACATTGAAGGACCCCCCCCCCCGTCTTACTTTCGGGGGGGGGGGGGGTCCTACTTTCGGGGAAACACGGGGAAATTACTAAATATATAATATAATATATTAGATATATCATGTACTACTGATTTATAAAAAAAAAAAAAAAAAAAAACCAACAAAACACACATTAGCCTAATCACAATTCAATTTTTTTATTTTGTTTATTTTTAATCAAATAAGAAAAAAAAGTTGGCTTATAAAAAACTGAAGTGAAAATACATTTATCACAGCATTTACATCTTTTAAACATTTCAGTTGGCATATCAAAAGAGTAGGATGCTGGAACTGTACAATGGGATAGGGAATATTAGCAAGACTTGCAGTATGTCAAAATGAATCCGCTTTTGCACTTCTTTCCCCCACATCACTTCTCATTGTCATTAAAAAGGAGTACTGATTGTAGATTTGGCTTGGTCTCCTTTGCTTGGTTTGTGTCTGGCAGGACAAGGGAGCTGATGGCTTTTTTTCTGACCAGTGCAAAGCAGGTAAAGCCAATTTTTTTTCTCTTTACTTTGAGATTCAGCCCACTTTTTCATTCTTTGTTCTGATTGTGACAGGTATAGCATTGAAGAAAATGCTAAAAAAAATAAAAGTAAATTAAAATGAAGAAAAAAAAAAAAAAACAACCTTTACAGTCTGGAGACCGTGGCATTCTATTTTTTGGAAACCCTTTGCATTATCTGCTGTAACAGTAAGATTTCTAGTGCTGCGGGGCTCGGGACAGCACAAGGCAACTTCTCTTTGGGAGCAGAGTACATCGATTGAAAATTATTTTCATTTTCTAAGTTTAGGAGGATTTTTCTTTACGGCTGCGAGGGGAATCTGCTCCGTTAGAGGTTACTGTTCCGTTGACTCCATTCTCTGAAAAATAAAATGGGGGGAAAGTGTCCATCTTTAAAAGCAGATTCTGTATTTATGTATTTACAATACTCAACAACTGCACCTAAACTGGAAACATTAAGCAAATATTCCCATCTAGTACACTTATAACATATCCACAAGATATGCCAAAAATGTATAGTAGATGCAAATCTCGCCAATGGAAGCTACATCTGCATGGCGAACCAGGCCCCGAGGCATCACTGTGTTGGGGGAGAACTGTATATAATTTAAAAACTTCCTCTCTTAAAATCAGCATGCCATCAACGAGATGGATGCAGGTCCTCATTGGTGGACTTATGCCAGACCACAGGATATCAAAAATGGTCGAGATTGAAATACTTGTTAAAGGGAACCTGTCACCAGATTTGGCGACTATAAGCTGCGGCCACCACCACTGAGCTTCTTATATAAAGTATTCCAGAATGTTATATATAAGAGTCCAGGCCGCTCTCACCTAGTGATCGGTCCCGATGGGTGTCGCTCTCTGATCCGGCGCTTCCTTTCTGCGGGATCACCATCCTCCATCTACCCAGCAGAGTATGGATGACGTGTCCTACGTCATCCACACAGGACAGCATTGAGGTCCTGCACAGTATTATAGTGCACATGCGGTCTTTAGCCTTTCCTCGCGTGCCTGTGCATTGTATTACTCTGATCTGCCCTGAGCATGGCAGATCAAAGTGTGCCTGCGGAGAACCGCAATGCCGGCCTGTGTGGATGAAGTACGACAAGTTATCCATACTCGGATGGGAAGAGGGAGGAGGGAGGAGGGGGGAGGGGGGAGGAGAACGGCCACAGGAGGAGGCGCCGAACAGGAGAAGTAGCAACACCCATCGGACCAAACCGCTGCGCCCCATAGGTATTATAAGAGTGATTTTTACGTTCTACAGCGCAACCTGGGCTCTTAAAGGGGTTATCCGGCTTCTTTGACATTTTTTTTTATTTCCCTATTGGGCTACATTGGGGCAGGTAAGTAGATAGAGACCACTTACCTGCCCTGCTGTCAGCCCCTCTCCCCTGGCTCAGAGCGGTCATGTGACCGCTCCTGCCGCGATTTTGCTGCTTCCGGTCATTTCATGTCAACATGGGCAGGACCATGTTGACATGCAAATGTGGAAACAGCATGTCGCCTCCCTGCTGGGTGTCTACAGTGTGATGAGCCCCGCCCCCTTCCCTGCACCCTCCCACACATTCCCCAGCACCTCTTTTACTCTCCAGTAATCTCCCCCTGCACTGCTGTGGGGTCCGTGACCTGGGGGCGGCTGCCGTGGTGTCAGCTCCAGCACCGGGCCCCCTGCTCAGGATCGCACATTCAAATGTACCAGCATCACAGATCACCGATGCCGGTACATTTGAAAGTGCTGATGAGAAGCAGCGCAGCGCTGCTTCTCATCACTGTCCCTCCCGCTGTCTGTGCTCTCTTCAGCACAGCGGTGACGTCACTACTGTGCTGATATGTCCAGAGCACAGACAGTGTGCGAACGTGCAGGAGCGGCGGGGACCGAGGACGGGTGAGTATGTACTCCCTACATGTGTTTCCTATGGGGGGGGCGTGTGTAGAGCCATATGTGTGCGTGTGCAGAGCCATGTGTGTGTGTGCGGTGCAGAGCCATATGTGTGCGTGTGCGGTACAGAGACATATGTGTGCGTGTGCGGTACAGAGACATATGTGTGCGATGCAGAGCCATATGTGTGCGTGTGCGGTACAGAGACATATGTGTGCGTGTGCGGTACAGAGACATATGTGTGCGATGCAGAGCCATATGTGTGCGTGTGCGGTGCAGGGCCATATGTGTGCGGTGCAAAGCCATATGTGTGCGTGTGCGGTGCAGAGCCATATGTGTGCGTGTGCAGAGCCATGTGTGTGCGGTGCAGAGCCATATGTGTGCATGTGCGGTGCAGAGCCATATGTGTGCATGTGCGGTGCAGAGCCATATGTGTGCATGTGCGGTGCAGAGCCATATGTGTGCATGTGCGGTGCAGAGCCATATGTGTGCATGTGCGGTGCAGAGCCATATGTGCGCATGTGCGGTGCAGAGCCATATGTGCGCATGTGCGGTGCAGAGCCATATGTGCGCATGTGCGGTGCAGAGCCATATGTGCGCGTGTGCGGTGCAGAGCCATATGTGCGCGTGTGCGGTGCAGAGCCATATGTGCGCGTGTGCGATGCAGAGCCATGTGTGCGTGTGCGGTGCAGAGCCATATGTGTGCGTGTGCGGTGCAGAGCCATATGTGTGCGTGTGCGGTGCAGAGCCATATGTGTGCGTGTGCGGTGCAGAGCCATATGTGTGTGTGTGCAGAGCCATGTGTGTGCGTGTGCGGTGCAGAGCCATATGTGTGCGCGTGCGGTACAGAGCCATATGTGTGCGCGTGCAGAGCCATATGTGTGCGTGTGCGGTGCAGAACCATATGTGTGCGGTGTAGAGCCCGATGTGGGGCTGTTATTTGCAATGCTGTAGTGATACCAGGTCAGGTGCTGGGGAAGAATACTGACAGGGAATGTGTGTGCAGGGGGCGGGCAGGGGGCGAGGCTGGACACTGGGGTGGGCGGTGACAGCTCTGACTGAGGTTTTGCACAGGAAGTGGTCAGTTTGCTGGATCTGAATGTAAACAAGAAGCTGCAGAGAATAAAGGGATAATTCAAGAGGAACAAAAGTTAGAAAACAAAAAATAATGTAGGTGTGATTTATATGACAATACAGCACAGAAACTCAAAAATTTTTGTTAAGCTAATGTCAGACAACTCCTTTAAATACAGTATTCTGGCATGCTGTATAAAAGGACTCACACATGGTGGCTGCAACTTATAGTTACCAAATTTGGTGATAGGATACCTTTAAATAAACATTCCTGGATAGCTGAAGGTATCTAATTCTTCGTATATCCACGAAAAGTCAAGTTATAGGGGACAGATACATGCACTCTCCTCATTTTCTGCAATACGTACAGTACAGAAGGAGACCGTACATGACCCTAACCCTAGAGGCATGACGTATGCATTGCTAAAGAAACAACTGGGCCAAAAACATGCAGTTAGGTTACACCACCTTGACGTGTTGCATTACACACCACCGATTAGTTACATATTGCCAATCAGCTGTCCTTTAAAAGAGAATCTGTCAGCTGTTTTTTGCTATGTAAGGGTTAAAAAACAAAAAGCAAATGTACTTCGTGTGTATGTGTGTATATATGTGTGTGTGTATATATGTGTGTATATATGTGTGTGTGTATATATGTGTGTGTGTATATATGTGTGTATATATGTGTGTGTGTATATATGTGTGTGTGTATATATGTGTGTATATATGTGTATGTATATATATATATATATATATATATATATATATATATATATATATATATATATATATATATATATATATATATATATATATATATATATATATATATATATATATATATATATATATATATATATATATATATATATATATATAGGTGTAGTTGTTTACTTAAACTAAACTTAAACTAATGGCTTTATTTCCTTGTGATTAAAGGCCCAGTCACACACAACCACTTACCAGCGATCCCGAAAACGATGCGACCTGATAGGGATCGCTGGTAAGTCGCTGGTGAGATGTCACACAGTCACACCTTACCAACGATGCGGAACAATACAGGTCGCAGTTGCGACCTGTATAACTATCTTAGCAGTCACTGTGACCCTGTCACACAGTGTCAAACACAGCGATGTCCTGCCCAGCAGGACATCGCCTTTGAAGAAAATGGCCTGGTCGCTGGTAGATGTCACACATAACGAGATCGCTAACGGGATCGCTACTGCGTCATAGAAACCGTGACTCAGCTCCGATCTCGCTAGCGATCTTGTTATGTGTGACGGTACCTTAACATTGCAGGACTAGATACTCAGGTGCAGGGCAGAGTATTGTGCATTGACTCTGGAGGTGTCAATCTCTACTTGAGAGCCTGGTGTGGGCAGGTCAGCTTCCTGGGCTCAGATACATGCTTAAAACTCAATTCCTTGACTGTGTGAGAACGGCTGCAGCCAGTAACCTATGTTATACACTGTTGGATTCAGAATCTTCTTGCAAACATTATGTTGCAGTTATATACAGTGCACAGACCATTACTGTTTTCCCAAAACAAAATTGTTCTCAGAAGCACATTGTCCTGTTAGTCTGTTTGTAGGCATACCAGCATTCCCAGGAACGTTCACAATAGTCAACCAGGGTAAATCCAGCTATAAAATGGCAGTGAATCACATGTACAGACAACCCATGTAAGAAAAGGACACGGGGAAGGGGTATTTGAAATTATTAAATATCTGCTTCTCCATTACTGGAGGATGGTTTTTGGGAATTCCTGTGACTGATCTTTTATACCTTGGGGTCACACATTCCCTGCAGCTAGTCACAGGACGTGCAGTTCTCACCTTTTTCCTTTCGTGACGATTTGCCTTTAGAAGTAACAGGTCTCCTTCTTTGAGAAGGCTGTGGAGATGAATGTTCTCTCCATCGTCTCAGCTGGAAATTGATGAACTTCCACATCATAAACGCCTGAGTTATGCAGATAGATGCCAGCACGCTGACTCTGGAGCAGATAGAGGAGGAAGCGTAAGAACGCAGTTACATCACACTCTACGGAGCGCAGTTCACCTCAACATCCAATACATCAGGAGGCATAACAGCTTGTTGCTATCCACGGTACAAGGTTTTTTTATTTAGGCAAAAGTATTTTCAGGTAGAGCTGAAGACGGGATCCAATGGGGAAATACTGAAAGTGGAACACTGAGCTAAAAGAGGTCCGATAACGCTATTAGGGCTCGTTCACACCACCATATTAAGTGCATAAGTTCTTTCAATTTTTTTTTATTTTAAAAAAATCAGATCGCAATTGGACCAATTATATTGTAATAGAGCAGTGTTCAATGTTTTTTTTATGCTGATTCAGCATGAGAAAAAAAAATAATAATTTGCAGCACGCTGCAATGTGACCAGTCAGTTGAACAATGCCCGTACAAGTCTATGGGTGTGTGGAAAACATCAGACTGCACATAGGTAACATAAAAGTGCTGTCCGATTTCCACTGACAATTGAGAAATTATGCTCTTCATCTTCTCCTCACAGTGTGCTACAATTCCCTCATCCGAGAGAAATAAAATCACACCATCTGAAACTAGGCTCAAACTTTGTGCACAGAGTCATTAAAATAACCTGATTATCTCAGTGTCTTGTGACCCTGCCCTTAGCCTACTCATATAGGGTTAATTTGCAGGTTAATAACATTAGGAAGATGTCCGATTGCTGTGCTGAAAGTGTGGTAAACAGGAGAAAATAAACTTTATTTCTCCTGGAAGCTGCCAGCTTTCAGTCATGCATGTGTGCCAGCGCAGCTACAGTTACCATTCACAGGACTGAAAATGGCTGCTGTAACTACACCCCGGTACTGACTGACAGCCAGATCTACAGTTCATACCCAGCTGTCAGTGTCATGAGCGTTGACAGTAATTGTTCCAAACACACCTGTATAACTGAAAGCTGGTGGCTCCCAGAAGAAACAGCTCTTTTTTTTCCCCCCAGTTACTGCACTTTTAGTACTGTAGTTGGACACCTTCCTAACACTGTAAACCTCTAGATTAACCATATATATACAGGTTAATAGCATTCTTGGGCATGCCAGATTCCCTTTAAGTATGTAAAACTTTCACTTGAATAACAAGACGTTCCAGTAATCCAGGATCCAGTTTCAGATCGTGTCAAGATCAATTAACGTTTTAGCCAACATTATCTGAGGCAGATCTGTAAATGACAGTGTGATATTGGAAATGGGTAACAGTAACAGCAGAGCACCTATTCTTCAGATCAGTCTGCACCGTGGTCTCCTCAATGAGGCAATTTTTACACCCATATGTACCTTATTGCCAGAATGTTGAAGTTTCCAGAACTTATGTCCAAAACCTGATTCTCAGCACGAGCAAGTCCAAATCCAACAGTGAGAACTGAGAGGATAAGCGTGAGAAGGCGGCCGAGAACAAACAGGATGGCCCAGAGCGTAAACCTGTGCACGGGAAGAAACGACACCGGTAAACACTACAGATGGGACTTACACATGGACTTTCCTTCTGGAAGCATCAGATTAAAAGTGGACACTGGTGTTACATTCTGTAGCTCCAATAGGATATAGGCAGGTAAATTATAGTGTGAGCAAAGTCTAATTCTATATTCTAGTGTTACCCAATAGCTTAATACTTTAGACAACACAGAATTCTGACATGATGCCACTGTGTTGTGCCATGACTAACGTTAGTGAGCAGGTGGAGCAAATTGTGGATTTCTGAACAGTCAAGCAGCACTCAGAAAATACTTACCCTTTCTGATACTTCTCATTACTGAAGTAAAAAAGGCGAGAAATGTGGAAAAGAAACTCTACAAAGTAATGCAGAACCAGAAGAACCAGACCAAGATGATTTAGGCTGCAATAGAATTGATAAATACAATTAGCACAAAATTCATTAGCGCCTAAAACTAGTATCACAAGTGACACACGTAACGCAATTTTAGTCAGGCCATTTTTTTTTTCTTTTTCATGCTTTTGGACTATTTACTCACGAGAAAATATATATATATATATACACATACATTACATACATACATATATATATATATATATATACATACATACATACATACACACACACACACACACACACATATATATATATATATATATACATACATACATACATACACACACACACACATACATATATGTGTATATATATGTATATATGTGTGTAATATATATATATATGTATGTATATATGTGTGTAATATATATATATATGTATTATATAAAGGGAATTTTGTTTACTTACCGTAAATTCCTTTTCTTCTAGATCCTATTGGGAGACCCAGACAATTGGGTGTATAGCTTCTGCCTCCGGAGGCCACACAAAGTATTACACTTTTAAAAAAAAGTGTAACCCCTCCCCTCTGCCTATACACCCTCCCGTGGACCACGGGCTCCTCACTTTTGGTGCAAAAGCAGGAAGGAGAAAACTTATAAATTGGTCTAGGGTAAATTCAATCCGAAGGATGTTCGGAGAACTGAAGACCATGAACCCAAAGAACAAA